>NC_092740.1:43871885-43884385 GCF_047496795.1 Chiloscyllium punctatum
TTCTCTCTCTCTCTCTCTCTCTCTCTCTCTTTCTCTCTGTCTTTCTTTCTTTCTTTCTTTCTTTCTTTCCCTCTTTCCTTCTCTCTTTCTGTCTTTCTTTCCCTCTTTCCTTCTCTCTTTCCGTCTTTCTTTCTGTCTTTCTGTCTTTCTGTCTTTCTTTCTTTCTTTCCCTCTTTCTTTCTTTCTTTCTTTCTTTCTTTCTTTCTTTCTTTCTTTCTTTCCCTCTTTCCCTCTTTCCCTCTTTCTCTCTCTCTTTCTTTCTCTTCTTTCTTTCTCTCTTCTCTTTCTCTCTCTTTCTTTCCCTCTTTCCCTCTTTCCCTCTCACTTTCTTTCTCACTTTCTTTCTCACTTTCTTTCTCACTTTCTTTCTCACTTTCTTTCTCACTTTCTTTCTCACTTTCTTTCTCACTTTCTTTCTCACTTTCTTTCCCTCTTTCTTTCCCTCTTTCTTTCCCTCTTTCTTTCCCTCTTTCTTTCCCTCTTTCTTTCCCTCTTTCTTTCTCTCTTTCCGTCTTTCTTTCTTTCTTTCTTTCTTTCTTTCTTCTTCCCTCTTTCTTTCTCTCTTTCCGTCTTTCTTTCTCTCTTTCTGTCTTTCTTTCTTTTTTCTCTCTTTCCTCTCTTTCTTTCTTTCTTTCTTTCTTTCTTTCTTTCTTTCTTTCTCTCTTTCTTTCTTTCTCTCTTTCTTTCTTTCCCTCTCTTCTTTCTTTCTCTCTTTCTTTCTTTCCCTCTTTCTTTCTTTCTCTCTTTCTTTCTTTCTTTCTTTCTCTTCTTTCTTTCTTTCTTTCTTTCTTTCTTTTCCGTCTTTCTTTCTTTCTTTCTCTCTTTCCCTCTTTCCCTCTTTCTTTCCCTCTTTCTTTCCCTCTTTCTTTCTTTCTCTCTCTTCTTTCTCTCTTTCTTTCTCTCTTTCTTTCTCTCTTTCTTTCTCACTTTCTTTCCCTCTTTCTTTCCCTCTTTCTTTCCCTCTTTCTTTCCCTCTTTCTTTCTCTCTTTCCGTCTTTCTTTCTTTCTTTCTTTCTTTCTTTCTTTCTTTCTTTCTTTCTTTCTTTCCCTCTTTCTTTCCCTCTTTCTTTCTCTCTTTCTTTCTCTCTTTCTTTCCCTCTTTCTTTCTCTCTTTCTTTCCCTCTTTCTTTCTCTCTTTCTTTCTCTCTTTCTTTCTCACTTTCTTTCCCTCTTTCTTTCCCTCTTTCTTTCCTCTTTCTTTCCCTCTTTCTTTCCTCTTTCTTTCCCTCTTTCTTTCCCTCTTTCTTTCTCTCTTTCCGTCTTTCTTTCTTTTTTCTCTCTTTCTCTCTTTGTTTCTCTCTTTCTTTCTCTCTTTCCGTCTTTCTTTCTTTCTTTCTTTCCCTCTTTCTTTCTCTCTTTCCGTCTTTCTTTCTCTCTTTCTCTCTTTCTCTCTTTCTCTCTTTGTCTTTCCGTCTTTCTTTCTTCTTTCTTTTTTCTCTCTTTCTCTCTTTGTTTTTCTCTTTCTTTCTCTCTTTCTGTCTTTCTTTGTTTCCTTCCCTCTTTCTTTCTCTCTTTCTGTCTTTCTTTGTTTCCTTCCCCTCTTTCTTTCTCTCTTTCTGTCTTTCTTTCTTTCTTTCTGTCTTTCTTTCTGTCTTTCTTTCTTTCTGTCTTTCTTTCTGTCTTTTCTTTCTGTCTTTCTTTCTGTCTTTCTTTCTGTCTTCTTTCTGTCTTTCTTTCTGTCTTTCTTTCTGTCTTTCTTTCTGTCTTTCTTTCTGTCTTTCTTTCTTTCCCTCTTTCTTTCTCTCTTTCTCTCTTTCTGTCTTTCTGTCTTTCTCTCTTTCCCTCTTTCTTTCCCTCTTTCTTTCCCTCTTTCTTTCCCTCTTTCTTTCCCTCTTTCTTTCCTCTTTCTTTCCCTCTTTCTTTCCCTCTTTCTTTCTCTCTTTCTTTCTCTCTTTCTTTCTTTCTCTTCTTTCTTTCTCTCTCTCTTCTTCTTCTCTCTCTCTTTCTCTCTCTCTTTCTCTCTCTCTTTCTCTCTCTCTTTCTTTCTCTCTCTCTTTCTCTCTCTCTTTCTTTCTCTCTTTCTTTCTCTCTTTCTTTCTCTCTTTCTTTCTTTCTCTCTTTCTTTCTCTGTTTGGCCAGTTGGATAGAAAACTGGCGAACCGGTCGAAGTCAGAGAGTGGTGGTAGATGGTAAATATTCAGCCTGGAGCCCAGTTACAAGTGAAGTTCCGCAGGGATCAGTTCTGGGTCCTCTGCTGTTTGTAATTTTTATTAATGACTTGGAAGAGGGAGTCGAAGAGTGGGTCAGTGAATTTTCAAGATGATATGAAGATTGGTGGAGTTGTGGATAGTGAGGAGGGCTGTTGTCGGCTGCAAAGGGACTTAGATATGCAGAACTGGGCTGAGGAGTGGCAGATGGAGTTCAACCCTGCCAAGTGTGAGGTTGTCCATTTTGGAAGGACAAATACGAATGCGGAATACAGGGTTAACGGTAGGGTTCTTAGTAAGGTGGAGGGAGCAGAGGGATCTTGGGGTCTATGTTCATAGCTCTTTGAAAGTTGCCACTCAGGTGGATAGAGCTTGTAAGAAGGCCTATGGTGTATTATCGTTCATTAGCAGAGGGATTGAATTCAAGAGTCGTGAAGTGATGTTGCAGCTGTATAGGACCTTGGTTAGGCCACATTTGGAGTACTGTGTGCAGTTCTGGTCGCCTCACTTTAGGAAAGATGTGGAAGCTTTGGAGAGGGTGCAGAGAAGATTTACCAGGATGTTGGCCTGGAATGGAGAATAGGTCATATGAGGATAGGTTGAGAGTGCTAGGCCTTTTCTCATTGGAACGGCGAGGGATGAGGGGTGACTTGATCGAGGTTTATAAGATGATCAGAGGAATAGATAGAGTGGACAGTCAGAAACTTTTTCCCCGGGTACAACAGTGTGTTACAAGGGGACATAAATTGAAGGTGAAGGGTGGAAGGTATAGGGGGGATGTCAGGGGTGGGTTCTTTACCCAGAGAGTGGATGGGGGCATGAATGCGCTGCCTGTGGGATTGGCAGAGGTCAGAATCATTGGTGACCTTTAAGTGGCAATTGGATAGGTACATGGATGGGTACTTAAGCTAGGACAAATGTTCGGCACAACATCGTGGGCCGAAGGGCCTGTTCTGTGCTGTATTGATCTATGTTCAATGTTCTACTGCAGCAATCCTTGTTTTTGAAAAAGTTGCCTTTTTTCTCCCATTTCAGTCCATAATTTAAAAAGGCAATGTCTTTACCACCTGCTTTGTTATTCTCAGAGCCCCAGGTTTGTTTGTCCCCACTTACCCTTTTGAGGGAATGTAACTTAGTGCCCAAACTATTTCCTTTTTGAAGGTAACCCATTGTTCAGCTACTGTTCTTTCTGGCAACTCTTGGTTCTGGTCTATTCAGCCAGCTCTCCTCTTACCCACTGAAGCCTGCTCTCTGCCATTTCATTATTGTTACTCTGGGTTGATCAGTGTCTTCCTAAACCTAATGATTCAGTGTCACTGTGCCTTAAATGTTCTCCTGTTGTTAGTTAATCTCCTTTGAGACAGTGAGGTCTGCAGATGCTGGCAATCAGAGTTGAGAGTGTGTTGTTGAAAAAGCACAGCAGGTCAAACAACATCTGAGGTGCAGGAAAATCGACGTTTTGGACCTGAGCCCTTCATCAGGCCCTCTCCTTGGCCCAGTTCAGTCTCGAGCACCAGGTCCAGCTGTGCCTCCTTACTTAATGAACTGGACTTAGACTATTGACAAAAACATTCTGAACACAATCTAAGAACCCTGCGCTTTTGCAGTACTGCTATCCCAGTGGATACGCAGGTAGCTAAAGTCCACCTGTATGATTCTGTGTATGGTGTTTGCACCTCTCTTTAATTTCCTTGCAAATTTATTCCCCTATTTCTTTCCCATCAACAGCGGTCAATATCTTATGCTGAGCAATGTAATTGGCACCCTTCTTAATCTCTAGCCAAATCCATTCTGCCCTTTTGAATTCTCTGAAGCCACCTCTTCTTCCAGTACTGCAATGCTCTGCTTAACTGAAATTGCACCCCTACCCCTTTTTTCTCTCCTTATCTAAATTTCTGAAGAGTTTGTAACCAGGAGTACTAACATCCAGATCTGTCCTTCTTAAGCCAGGTCTCTGTTATTGGCACCACATCATAATCTGAAAATAATCTGTGTCTCTCACTCCCCAACCTTATTTGCTATATGCTGTGTAACCCTGATTTGAACTTCATTATTTTCTCCTTTTACTCAATCTCCACTTATTGACTTATTATTCTCTATGCTAACTGCCTCTTCCAACATTTTGTGCACCTTAGTATAACTCTTTTATATTCTGTTCTGAATCCTACATCCCTGTTAACAGACTGGGGAAATGTCTGTATGTTAGAGTAAAGGTTGCCTTTTTTGAATAACATTTAGACAATGTTGAATTTATTGTTTTGTTACTGCAAAAGTCTTGAAATCTTGTTTGATTTTGTTTCCCCACTCTGTCACTAAAAATTCATTATATTCTTACAAGTTATCAGACCCTACAAGGATCTTACAATTTTAAGATTACATTGTAACATGGTTGTAGATCTTTGCTTATCTCTTGAAGAACAAATTTGGAAATGAATAGTCCATAGGTTAACAAGTTTTTTTTGGGGTGTAACTTGGAATAAAACTAAGTTGCATGTTTCATATTAATCATATTATGAAAGGAGAGATGGATACAGTTGGTGTCAATAGCCCAGTCTACTTGACATCTCCGTTGGAAACTTTGAAAAAATAATCTAAAACAAAATTAATTGCTAGTTTTTGAAAATTATAGATTAATAGCAACACTTACAGATTTTTTTGAAAGTAAATCCGGTTTGACTAACTTGATTATATTTTTCTATCTTTCTTTTTGTTTCTGTGTCAATGAGCGTTATCTATCTCATGTATATCTGTGGGGGTATGGTTAGCTCAGTTGGCTGGACAGCTGGTTTGCAATACAGAGTGATGCCAACAGCATGACTACAGCTCCTGCTATGGCTAAGGTTACCATTGAAGACTTCTTCTCAATCTCTTCCCTCTGAGGCGTGATGACCCTCAGTTTAAACCACCACCAGACATTTCTCTCTAATTACCCTATGGTCTGGTAAAACAATGGCAACTTTACCTATATGTGTGGATTTTCAAAGTGAGCATTGGTTAGGCACGGCATGATAGGCCTGTTATCAAAATTAGACTCAATAGGACTAAATGAGACAGTGATGGCATGGATACAAAAATTGGCTGAGGTAAACAAAGTGCAGAGTGATGGTGAATGGCTGCTTTTCAAACTGGAAGGAAACATAGTGATGGTCCCAGACGATAATATTAGGACTGCTACTTTTCTTGATCTATATTAATAACCTTGACTTGGATATACAGAGCATTTTTAACAAAGTTTCTAAATGCAATGATACTTAATCAACAATAGAATAGATATTGATAGACTGGTGAACAGAAATACACTTGATCATTGTTAATTTGCTAACAGCGAGTTTTGCTGTATCATATATTATCAGGTAACATCACTTGGGGAGCGGATCGTTCTGTACGTTTTGAACCGCATCATTTATAGAGCCCAGGAAATGAGTGCGGATGAACTCCCTTTCCTTTGCCACAGCGCCACCGAATATGCTAAAATTCTCTGGAAGTCTGGGAAAGCAATTGGATTCTACTCCATCAAAATAGCAGGTATCTTACCTGGCATTGGGCATAGGCACTTACACGATGCCATTTGTTTACTGGGGAGAATGAAGGCCTTGGTGAGGAGGCAGTCAAGATTTATACTTTAGTGGGTGTAACAAAGATATCCAATAATGGTTACAGTGATGAGCGACTTCAGTTACTTGAATAGTTCAGAGAAGCTATAGTTTTCTGTGTGGCGAAGTAAAGAGAAGATTTTGAAGGTGTTCAAATTCATGAGGCATCTGGGCAGAGTTGATAGAGAGAAACTATTCCATTTTTTGAATGATTGAGAACCAAAGGACACTAATACAAAATGGATGACAAATAGAACAACTGCAGCATGAGGTGCATCTTTTTAATGTACTGAGTAGTTTGTTATGATCACAACTTGTAATAATAATAGGCAAGTCTGATCCCAGAATGGTCGCTAGTTTAATAGCCTATACGTTTTATTCGTTTAAATGTTGTGGTGGTCACTCATTGCATATGCTCACATGAAACTGCCAATGTACTTTTACAAAAGAATATAAATTTATTACAGAACAGGGAAAAACATTACAAAAATAAGATACAATTTGGAAAGTTTGTTAAACCAAAAAAAGTCAACCTTTTTTCCCAATAATATCCTTTACAGATATTCTGGTCCAGAGAAGTATCACTCCTACCATGATTCTTTTTTTTAAAATGTCTTACTCAACTGATGAAGTCCAATGCATTTTCTTGGGGCCACCTTAATACAGGTAGGATCCCAAAAAGCAACGAGGATCAGGGGAACCTTGGTGTGCATGTCCACTGGTCCCTTAAGATAGTGGGACAAGTAGACAAATTGTTAAGAAGGCATATGGGATACTTTGCCTTTATTAGCCAAGGCAGAGTGATCAAAAGCAGGGAGGAGATGCTGGAGTTGTATAAAATGTTGGTTAGGCCATAGCTAGAGTACTATGAAGTTCTGGAATCCATATTAGAGGAGGGATGTGATAGTATGGGAGAGGGTACAGAGGAGATTTCCCAGAATGTTGCCTGTGCCAGAGAGTTTTTCTTAAATGCCCCATGCTCTTGTTTTCTGTGAGGCTTTGTGTCACTCCATTCAGTATATTTATCAGCTGAGCTGTTGATGGCATGTCATCACTTCACAGCCACTCTGTTACTGTTTTTAATCCTTCCTTTTTAGGAAGCAAATGCGATACCTTCCTGACTCAGCGTTACCAGCTGCCAATACTTGACACCATCTTTGTGAGGAAGAAGCATCGTGGGAAGGGATATGGTCTGCAAATGCTGGAAGACTTTGTTGACAGTTTCACAGAGGATATGCTGGGTTTGAGATACCCACTTTCACCCTCTATGTACGGAGGTAAATATTTTGCTTTGCTAAAAGGAATTTCTTACAAATTGATACTGTAGTATTGTTGAAATACATGGATGATTTGTAAAATAAAACTTAGATTCTCATGAAATATCATAAATCACAGATTTTCTGCAGTAAATAATGTGGACAGAAATGCATTTTTACTAAAATATAGCACATTGCCATGGAAATTGGGATGGTCACTGAGGTCAGTGTGGTGAGTTAAAGGCCCTTGAACAGTCCCCTTGGCTTGATTATCCCACCTTATCTCCAACAAGTTGATTTATCTTTTTCAATTATGAAGAGTCAGTGTTGTGTGACCTTGTCATGGATATGTTTAATTACAACATTAGTATCATACAACAATTGTGTGATAGGCCCAACCATTTTTTTAGCTGCTTTATCAATGACCTGCCCTCCATTGTAAGAGCAGAGGTGGTGCTGCTCGTGGCCAATTACTGTATTCCGTATTGTCTAGGACTTGATGGATACTGAAGGATACTGTGGCAAGACCTGGATATAGCATTCAGGCTTTCATTAATGAGTGTCTAGTAAGATTTGCATTATGCAAGTTTCAAGAAGAAAGAATCTAGCCACCACCACCCCTTGATAGTAACATTCAGTGGTAACTTTCATCGCTGATGTCCTGGAGTTACCATTAACTAGAAACTGGACTGGACCAGTGGTTTTACATGCAGGTTAGAACTTGGGACTTCTGCAGAAAAGAATTCATCTGACTCCTTAAAGCTTGTATATTAGCAACACGGCACAAATACAAATTCTAAGCGCTTGTCTGGATGCATTTAGCTTCAACAATAATCAAAAAACTCGATATCATCCAGGGCAAAACATACTTTTAATCCTACCACCATGACGCACAGTGTGTTCTGTATACAAGGTGCAACTAGAGCAACTTGCTAAAGTTTGTTTGACAGCACCTTCCAAAGCAGTGACTTCTACTACCGAGAAGAATAATTCCACTACCTGGAGGCTCCCCTCTAAAACACATACTCCATCTTGAACTGAAACTATGTGTAGCTGATCCTTTGCTGTCACTGCATTAAAATTCAGATACTCTCTCCCGATCAGTGTTACGGTAACTTCATTCAGACTGTAGCAATTCAAGGAGGCAGTACACTACCACTACCGTAAACGTATTAATTAGCATAAATACTAGTCTTGTCAGCAACACTCTCATTCCATGAATGAATTTTAAAAATTATATAATGCCTTCTAACATCAAAACACACAAAATGTGACCATGAGTACTGAGTCATGATTTGGAGGTACAGGTGTTAGCTGTCCACTTGATGAAGGAGCAGTGCTCCAAAAGCTAGTGCTTCCAAATAAACCTGTTGGACTATAACCTGGTGTTGTGATTTTCCAACTTTTCAATGAGCACTGAAGGTATCGACTTCAAAGGAGAAGTGGACAAACAGAGGGGTTTGTGGAACAGTTTTCAGAACTTATGGCCAAGAATGTTGAAGGCCAAGTTGAGGTAAAGGAATTTGAGGTAGAAATGGTCCTGGAGGGATGTAGAGCTGACAGGACATTGTATGAATAGGGCCAGAAGGATTTAGAAACAAGGATGAGAATTTTAAATTTACACTTGCTGTATCAGGAATCAAGGCACTGTCAATAATTGGGGGTTTCTATAAAAATTCATTCATGGATCTGGATGTCATCTGCGAGCCAATATTTATTGCCCACCCTTAATTGTCAAGCTGAAGGTGATGGTCACAGTTACCTTCTTGTACCACTGCAGTCCTTGGGATTTCCAGTTACCCACAATGCTGGTGGGCAGGGACTTCCAGGACTTTGCCCCAGTATTAGTGAAGGAAGGAGAGAAGTAATGTATATCCAAGTCAGAGTGACGAGTGGCTTGGAGGGGAACTTGCTGGTGGCGTGCCAACTGCTGTCCTTCTTCTTCTAGATTTTAGAGGCCACAGTTTTGGAAGGTGCTGTATTCTACCTCACTCCCAACTTTTTGTGCCTGTGGTCAGGCAATGGGGAGACAAAAGACTAGTTACTCATCCGAGGACTCCTAGTTCTGACTTGCGCTTGTACCTCAATTTGGCTGATTAGATTATCTCTCGTTTGAGAGAGTCACTGCCTGGCTCTTGTGTACCATGATTGTTTCTTGCCACTTGTTGGACATCGTGCAATCATTTGCTAACCTACACTTCTCACCTGTTGGAGGAAAGGTCATAGATAAAGCGGTTGAAGATGGCTGAGCCGAGGACATGAGACCTTGTAGTAATGTCCTGGAACAATATTGATTAACTTTCAAGTAAACCACAACTGTCTCCCTTTTTGTGCTAGTTCTGACTCCCAATAGAGAGTTCACCAACTGGCATTTGTGCTGGAGTCCTCAGGAGAAGGCTGAAATGGATTATCCGCTCAGCAGTTTTAGCTGAAGATGAATGCATGGCCTTCAGCCTTTTGTTTTTGCACCAATCTGCTGGGCTCGCCCATTACTGAGGATGGGCTTATTTATGGAACCATTACCTCCAGTGAAATGTTTAATTGTCCACTGCTTTGGTTGCAGCACTATACTTTGGTCCCATCTGTTGGTTGTACAGTTGCTTAGCTCTGTCTATCATCTGCTGCGTATGCTGTTTGGCACACAGTAAGTCTTGTGTTGTGGCTTCACCAGGTTGACACCTAACTTTTATATCTAGCTAGATCTGCTCCTGCCATGCTCTTCATAGAACTAGGTTTGACGTCCTGGCTTGATGGTAGAGTGGGGTAATGCAACGAGGTAAAAACAATGACTGCAGATGCTGGAAACCAGATTCTGGATTAGTGGTGCTGGAAGACTACAGCAGTTCAGGCAGCATCCAAGGAGCTTCGAAATCGACGTTTCGGGCAAAAGCCCTTCATCAGGAATAAAGGCAGTGAGCCTGAAGTGTGGAGAGATAAGCTAGAGGAGGGTGGGGATGGGGAGAAAGTAGCATAGAGTACAATGGGTGAGTGGGGGAGGGGATGAAGGTGATAGGTCAGGGAGGAGAGGGTGGAGTGGATAGGTGGAAAAGGAGATAGGCAAGTAGGACAAGTCCGGACAAGTCATGGGGACAGTGCTGAACTGGAAGTTTAGAACTAGGGTGAGGTGGGGGAAGGGGAAATGAGGAAACTGTTGAAGTCCACATTGATGCCCTGGGGTTGAAGTGTTCCGAGGCAGAAGATGCAAGGTCATTCGGTCACAGATTATGATTTGAATGTAATTCCACTGCTGCTGCTGATGGCCCATGGAGACCGGTCTTGACTGTTAGATTGTTCAAAGTATATCCCATTTATCATGGTGATAGAAGCCACACAACATGGATGGTGTCATTTTCAATATGAAAATGGGATTTGGTCTTCTGAATAACTATGTGGTAATTTCGGGAGAGTGACCATCATGGACAGATACATCTACAACAGGTAGATCGTTCAGAATGAAGTAGAGTACATTTTTCTCTTGTTTCTTTCACAATATGCCACAGATTTTGTCTGCAGCTATGTCCTTCAGGGCCCAGTCAGTAGTGGTGCTACTGAGCTGATTTTAATGATGACATGTTAAGTCTGAGCACGTTCTATGCCTGAGCCACCCTTGGTGGTTCCTCCAAATGGTGTTCAACATGGACTCAGAGGCAGTAGCTGGTAATTCTTCCTCATTATTGACCTAGTATTTTGAGACTTAAGAATGCAGAGTCAACTGAGGGCAACTCTCTCCCGTCTGTGTGCCATTATGCTACCACTTTTGCTTAGTCTCTCGTATTGTTGGGATAGGAAAGGACAGGATTGTCTTGGTGGCGGGAACATTTGTCCAGGATTCCTGTGTCATTATCGTGATGCTTAAATGGTTTACCAATTACTTTCTCTCCAATATAATTGGCTGCCCATGAATGATGGGTTAATAACAATTGTCTTTAGTATTGCAGCAGTTTAATTACTGTGGCAATTCAGATTTGTGAGCTGCTGTTAAAACCAGATGATCAGCACTATTCTTCACCTTGATTGAACTTTGTTTCTTCGTTTCTTCAGTTTGTAGGAAGTATTTGAACAACTATCCTGATGACCACAGCCTTCTGTGGGAGGTTGAAGGTGTTGGTCACCCTTTCCAGCGAGTTTGTATTGCAGACAGACTGCTGACACAGATCGCCCCTGTGAAAGGTAATACACGACACTGACTGAACCTGCCGAGGCTTCTCGTGTTACCTACCTGACCCCCCATGACTTATCACTCTTCCCCATTCTCCCCAGCTTAATGCTAAATGAATTTACCTACTTAAGTGAAAGGTTATTCTTTTGCAAGCATATTAGACATTTTGTATGGAAGGTTGATTTCTGCAACTTGTCCTGTCCACTTCAGTTCCGATAGACATTGAATAAAGTACACAACTCATAAAGTCAGATTCTTACAGCATGGAAACAGGCCCTTCAGCCAACCAGGTTTCCTAAACTGAGTTAGTCACATTGTCTGCATTTGGCCCATATCCCTCTAAACATTGCTTATTCATCTGCCTAAATGTCTTTTGAATATTGTAATTGTACTCACCTCTACCACTTCCTCCTGGTAACTCATTCTATATACACACCACTCTCTGTGTGAAAAAGTTGCTCCTCAGATCCCTTTTTAAATCCCCCCCCCCCCCCCCCACCTCACCTTAAACCTATGGCCTCTACGGGAGTCCAGAACTCCAGAACTAATCTGGGTAAAAGACCCTTGCTATTCATCCTATCTATGCCTCTCATGATTTTATAAACCTCCGAGGTCACCCCTCGGCCTCCAGGGAGAAAAAGTCCGAACCTAATTATTTTCTCCTTGTAACTCAAACCTTCCAGTTTCAGTAATGTCTTTGTAAATCTTTTTATTTTGCACCAGTTCCAATTTAATAACATCCTTTCTATAGTGGTGCGATCAGAATTGTATGTAGTATTCCAAAGGTGTCCTCACCAATGTATTGTACAGCTGCAACATGACATCCCAACTCCTGGCCCCTCTGCACACCATGGACTGCTTTAAATCCAGGTGTCTGAAATCTTGCTTGCTGACTGTGGAGCCAGTGAGAGCCCCTTTCTTTCGTGGAAAGCCCACCATATTAATGTCAGTCAGACGCTTAAATGACCAATGGTGAAGTTCTTTCCTAACAAAGGACTCAGTGTAGATTTTGCTCTGAGAGCTCCCAGCCAGTCGGGGGCTAGCAGTCCTTGATTACAGGCCACTCCAGCACCAGAATGATGGTGCCTGTGAGCAGTGCACCCTATCAGGGGCTCAGCATCAGAAAGACACCTGGGGCACATGTCAGTGAGAGCTGACTGAGATCGAAGCATGGGGCCTATGGGTAAGGGGTTTGGAGGGAAAAGCTGGGAGAGGGGATGGGACGGAGGGGGAGTATGTGACTTTCAGCAGGTACTCCCACCCCTCCTGAGGGTTAGCTCCTTGGTCAGACACTGAATGCCCGCCAGTGAGGAGATATGTTGGCAGGGCAAACCTGGCAAAATAA